>NW_028238471.1:117500-120770 GCF_041429995.1 Eschscholzia californica | reverse complement strand
GCACCATGCATCCCCCGACAAAGGTCCCATCCTGTATCACAGCTTCAGAGACCCTATCATCTTGAATGCATCTCACTCTGAAAGCCATCTCTTGGAATCATGCTCTCAACGTAGCTCTTCATACACACTCCAGTATACCTTATACCATAGTGGGAGAATCACTAAGCTCTTTGTCAACTCTTCGAGCATAGATACCATCTCTTTGAACCTGCCGTCCAGGCTCTGGAAGTATGCTTCCAAACATACCACATGTTCTTAGGCATAACTTCATGCTTGTCTCATCAAGCTCCCAAAACATATCCATTTGCCACAATCACTAGGCTCTTGGAACATATCTTGTAAGCTATCAAGCTCTTGATCCATCTATCACCCGGACCAGAGCAACATACTCGTTTGCCTATCCACTAGGCTATACCAACTGTTAAATGGTTATCAGGATGCAATACATCTTCAACTCGTGCATCTTCATCCTGCAGCTCAGGCTCTGACATCCATTTCTCGTATAGGATCAGAGCGCAATACTCTCACCTGTCACCCAGGCTCTGATCACAATTCTCATATGGGATCAGAGCACCATAACCTATAGCCTGATATCCAGGCTCTGATACCAATTGTCACGGCCTTTTTGTCACGTTAGGTCGACCCGGCATATTATGCTCAAAGACACGGGTCGATAGTGCGGAATATCAAATCCTAACGTACCGTGCGGCGCTATGCATTCCCTCCTAACGCATAGCCAGCCTTCCCGAACATATTCGGAGCATCTCGACTATCAAGTCATCTTGGTTCCCAACCAATAATGCGGCATGACACCAACGTGTCCCAACCTACGAGCATAGCTCGAGCCGTCCCGTATAACGCTTCCTTGAGTCATAGACTCTCGCCCACTATAAAGGATACCAACATATGTGCGGAGCACACCAAGCCGCATATGCGGATCTTGCCATCTAGTCTCAAGCATCCGTCACCTTATCATCTCGGCTTACCATCCGGACATTGGGCATAGGAGCATCCATCTGTAATAAGCTACCTCATGCCCAACATAGCACATCAAGGCTTGGCTCCTTGAATAGCTCAATCCTCCTTATGGAATATGCTAGCACGACGCACGCCTCGCCATGGCATGAGAACATGCAACACCTTTTCCAAAGGAACCCGCAGTAACCTATCTCCAGGTACTGTCCCGAGCCATTTCCTATGACAAGGGAACCCGTGCAATATGCTTCTCTCGCATACGCTAGGCCGGCCTCATGGGTTGCGCCACGAGGATGCTCACTTTCGTGCATACCATGCTAAGGATGGGCGAGCTCCCATCCACGAGGTCTTGACATATGCTGGATGCATATGAGGAAGGGAGACCACCCCCTCCTAAGGTGCAAACTTCTTGTTTTGCCTATTTCCACAAGGAAACATCAATCCTTTTAACCAGGCATACTCTCGTCCAAATGACCCTTCGTATCCTTGACAAAGTCTTGAATGCCACGGGCGTCCCGTGCATGGCCTAAGGAAGCTTGCTTGGCACTCTTGCCCTATCTCGACCTCGTATTCGGCCCTACGGCCTATATGCTCGTACGTGCTCCTAGCACTCGTCACGTCATATGCATGCTCAACAATATGCACGTGACACTGGGACGCCCGAGACTTTGCTCGGGACGGCCTGGGACGTCCGAGACTTTGCTCGGGACGGCCTGGGACGCCCGAGACTTGGCTCGGGACGGCCTGGGACGCCCTCGCTCCAGCTCGGGACGCCCTGGGACGGCCTCGACACAGCTCGGGACGGCCTGGGACGTCCGAGACTTTGCTCGGGCCGGCCTGGGACGCCCGAGACTTGGCTCGGGACGGCCTGGGACGCGCTCGGCACAGCTCGGCACAGGCCGGGACGCCCGAGCCGAGCTTCGGGTCGCACGAAATCTCTTCGTATTCCGACATATTAGAAGCTTCCCATCATGTAGTAGGCCGAGCTTTGCCCTTTGGATGCCCTATGGTGCTTGGCGAGCACTAGGGAACGTGCCAGCACAAGTGCTGTGCACGCTCTGGGGAAGGAGCTCAACCCTCCCCCTTATAGTGCAAAGTTATTGTTTTTCCTATTTTCACAAGGAAACATCAATTTTTTAACCAAGCATACTGGGCCTTTACTCCTTCGTTACTCGTCGGAATCCAGCAAACTTATACTCGTTGGAAAGGTCTTTTCGCAAGGATTTTTTTGATATATTATAATAGCGATTCCGATAAATATTTATTTTTCTATGAATTTTTAAGTGAATAAACACCGGAAAATTCATAAAAAATAGAAAAAAAAATATTTTCTTCCGTTTCTTTTCTCCAATAATTCATAAATAATACCTCAATAGTATTAATGAAGAGAGAGTCGAAATGGCCCGGGTGGATTTCGAAATGTCCCACGACCCCATAGAATGCACGGGCCAGCCGAGCCAAAAGAATGGGACGCGCACGGGACAGCATTGGTCAGGCTCGGGACGGCACGGGACAGCACGGGACGCGCATGGGACGGCACGGGACGCGAATGGGACGGCCTTGCTAAGGCTCGGGACGGCATGGGACAGCACGGGACGCGAATGGGACGGCCTTGCTAAGGCTCGGGACGGCATGGGACAGCTCGGGACGCGCATGGGACGGCCTTGGTGAGGCTCGGGACGGCCTTGGTCAGGCTCGGGACGGCATGTCACGGCCCTGGTGAGGCTCGGACGGCACGGGACGCGCATGGGACGGCACGGGACGGCCTGGGACGGCCTTTGTGAGGCTCGGACGGCACGGGACGCGCATGGGACGGCCTTGGCGAGGCTCGGGACGGCATGGGACAGCACGGGACGGCCTCGGCACAGCTCGGACGGCACGGGACGCGCATGGGACGGCCTTGGCGAGGCTCGGGACGGCATGGGACAGCACGGGACGGCACGGGACGGCCTCGGCACAGCTCGGACGGCACGGGACGGCCTTGGCGAGGCTCGGGACGGCATGGGACAGCACGGGACGGCACGGGACGGCCTCGGCACAGCTCGGACGGCACGGGACGGCCTTGGCGAGGCTCGGGACGGCATGGGACAGCACGGGACGGCACGGGACGGCCTCGGCACAGCTCGGACGGCACGGGACGGCCTTGGCGAGGCTCGGGACGGCATGGGACAGCACGGGACGGCCTCGGCACAGCTCGGGACGGCACGAGACGCGCATGGGACGGCCTTGGTGAGGCTCGGACGGCACGGGACGCGCATGGGACGGCCTTGGTGAGGCTCGGACGGCACGGGACGC
>NW_028238471.1:85000-107500 GCF_041429995.1 Eschscholzia californica | reverse complement strand
AGTGAGATATAATCATGGGAGTGTCCCATAAACATATCTCATAGGCCTAAAAAGGAATTAGGCAAAGATAGTACAAAAAGGCCAAAAGCAGGGTTTTTGGGCCTAGGCCGATTCGGGCACTTTTAGGGCTCGGATTGGGCTGATTTTTGGAGGGACGTTTCCTTATGTTATGAACATTAAATCTGCCAATTTTGGCTGGGTTTGGACGTCATCTCCTTAGGGAATTGAGAAAATACCAATAGTTGCTATTTTCGACTATTTCCCTAAATCTTATTCTAAAGGGTGTTTTGGGAAACCTAAAAGGAGGTGGATTCTTATTAGGGTTCTATATAAACACTCTTAGGGCAGAGAATAAGGTGTGGAATTTCTCTCTAAGCTTTCTTACTCTACCACATCAAGTAGAGAGGAGAAAGTGAGCTAATTCCCATTAACTATCTATCTAGTCAAGCAAGAAGAAGGTCTTCTTATTATCCAACCACCATTGGTGTGCTAGCTATACAACAAGGTGGGAGATCAAATTGATTGCTCGTGTCCCAAGTAGAGGAGCTACACTTGAAGCTCTTGGTCTTCTTCAATCAATTCAACTAGTTTGAGGGAAAAGCGATTAAGGTAATCCACTATCTCCATTAGATTAATTACTAGTTTTGCATGTGATCCTGGGAATACTAGTGTAGACATTAGATGTCATATTTCCGCTATAAACACTAGTAGAAGGGTATAAAACCCTACAGTGGCGTCAGAGCCTCTTGCTATTAACTAGTTTTTGCTAAGAATCGAACTAGTTCATATTAGATATAATTGATAGTTTGATAAATTGAGTTTATAAAAATATTTTAAAAGTGTTTTAAAACTATTTAAACTCACAATTTGATAATATTGAATGGGATTCAATGAATTTCAAATTAAGAATCAAATTGATGATTAAAAGTGTTTTAAAACTCAATTAGATTGAATTTCGGACTAATCCATGCTTGATTAAGTTGATAGTTATGTTTAAAAGAGTTTTAAACATAAGAAATTGATTGATTTTGAATGGGATTCAAGAATTTTTCAAATAGATTTCAAAATTGTTCTTTGAAAAAGTTTTCAAAAACCTAGACTTTGATCCAAAATTGGTTTGATTAAGAGTTGTTTTCAAGTTTTGGAAACTTTTGAAAAACAAAGATTTTTGGAATTTTAGAAGTGTTCTAAAAAGAAGTGTTTTGAGTTTTGGGAAACTCTCAAAACAAAATTTGGAAATTTTAAAAGTTTCTACAAGTTTTGTAAAAATTTTAGAAGTGTTCTAAAAGATTTCAAAATTTTAAGAAAAGTTTTAAATTTGGAAAATAGCAACTTAGAGTTGCAAAAGAAAAAAAATTTTTGGAAACTAGGGTTTTGAAAAACCCTAGTGTCCGGCCAGGAAGCTTCCTGGCCGGACCGGGAGCTCCTGGATGCGTCCTCTGGACGCATCCAGAGCAGCTGCTGAGACGCGTCTAGGACGCGACCAGCAGCTGCGACAGAAGCTTCTGGACGCGTCTTGAAGACGCGTCCAGAGCAGCTGTTGGGACGCGTCTTGGAGACGCGACCAGCAGCTGCGGAGGGAGCTTCCTGGACGCGTCTAGGACGCGTCCAGAGCACTCGACCAGACGCGTCTTGGAGACGCGTCTGGGAGGTTCTGGGTGTCTCGGACTAGTCCGAGACACCTAGTGCTGGTCCGGTCCAGCACCAGACACGTCTAGGACGCGTCTGGTACATGGACTAGCGTCCTGGCTCCGGCCAGGACGAGACCAGGCCTTGATAGGCTTCGGCCAGGACATGCCGGCCTATGGGCCGTGCTATGTCCGGACCTTGTCCGAGCCCTTTTCTGGGCTTGGGCCGGGACTTGTCTAGGACTTGTCCCGGGCTTTTTCGAGGCTTTTCGGACCACAAAAAGGAACCATCATTCGAGTGGGAGTTTTTGCCAAAATTTCTTCCGATTCCAACCAAATAATTCCAAAATCAATCCGGGCCATCCAGAAGGCCAAAACGGATTTCTCTTTAAATTGATTTATGAAATCATTAAGAATCGAACCAATGTTTTTCCGAAATTGACCCGGGCTTTCAAAACCCGAAACGGAGTTTTTCTTAAAGATGATTTTAGAAATCATAAAAGATAAAACCGGAACGCACCACTAGTTGAATTCTTCGAATTTAGACTTAAGGTCCGTAATGTGACATGTGATGTCAACAAAAGTATCTCCCAAGATAATCATGCATATATAATTCTTAGCCTTGATATATTATATGATTGCATGTGATGTGAATGCGGGAAACTAGTATGGCCATAGATTTATATCTTTATTCTTGTTTTAAGCACGGATGGGTGCATGCTTTGTAATTAATTTTAATTTCAAGTTTATACGATCTGCGAATCGTTAGAGTCTTGTAATTAGAGTTTAGGGTCAATGAGTCCATTGAAGAAAACTCAAGGATGGAATCCAAAGGCGAGTGGGAGAAATCAATGGAGGTTCAAGGATGGAGATCTAGACGAACCAAAAGGCGAAACAAGAAGAAAACCAAAGGAGATTAGATCTTCTAGGTTAGGGGCCATACTAGGATCCATGTCTGCTTGATTTACTTTCTCGCGCGCATTTACTTACTTATTTACGCTTTATGTCGTGGATGTTAGTTAGGCTAAATAGTTCACTATAACAAACGCCAGACTAGCGTAAAAGTCCCCAAAAGTAATCTTGAGTAATCGCCTATCCAGATTAAGACACTCGTTGCGCCCTTGTTCGAGGAAGGTGGGTCGGCCTTCGCAGAGTACCTCCTCTACCTTGGGACAATGCGGGTAGGTCTATAGAAGAGGCCTACACGTCTAAATGGTTCTACTCAACGAGATCAGCAAGAGAGTCTTGGATACTCGAGGCAAAAGGATAGATTAGTCATTCATTAATGAAATCTATCAACCAAGAGTCATAAGGTATGATCAGTGAAGTAGTTCACTCACCCGGAACGACGGAGTCAAAGGGTAGGGCCTTCGTCCGCTTTACTCCGAAGAACTGGGGTCTTGGAATCACTTATTCAATCGGGGACGATTTTTATTGAATAATGTGGGAAAACTAAGTTTTTCAAAAATGATAACGAGTTTAAAACTTTGCCATTTCTTTTATGTAGATGACAAAAGATATTTTCAACTTCCGCTCACTTCTCGACAAGGAGAAGCTAAATGAGCACAACTTCCTTGACTGGGAGAGGAACCTGGGAATAGTTCTCAGGATGGAAGGAAAGCAACATGTACTAGAAACTCCAATTCCTGTATTGGATGATAATTCGACTAAAGAAGAGATAGATGAAGAAAGGAGTGTGCGGAAAAAGGCAGAGCCTGTAACTTGCTTAATGCTAGCAACCATGGAACCGACTCTGCAAGAGCAGTTCATAGACATGGATGCTTACTCCATGATGCGACAACTTCGGGAAATGTTCCAGAAACAGTCGAGATTGGAGAGGTTTGAAACCTCTAAAGCAATTATGGACATGCGCCTTGAAAAGGGAAAACCAGTTGGGCCTCATGTTCGTCAAATGATCAGGCTCATGGGCAAGCTGGCTAAACTAGGTTTCCCTTATAGCCAACAGACGGCTACCGACACTATCCTTCACTCCCTCCATAGTGGTTTTAATCAGTTTAAGATGAACTACAACATGAATGGATGGGATAAAACGTTGGAGGAACTTCATTCTATGCTTCTAACAGCCGAAAAGGACGTCGCTATAGTGGAGACTAAGAAGGACGTTCTTATGGTACAAAAGGACAAAGGGTTCAAGAAAGGTGGAAAACAGAAGAAGAAAACCGCGTCAAAAGGAAAAGGCAAACGAGTTGCCAAACCTAAAGACAAAGGTCCTCCTCCTGACACCAAATGTTTCTACTGTGATGGCAAAGGCCACTGGATAAGAAACTACCTTTAGCACTTGGAGGACAAAAGGAATGGAATTATGAATTCCGATTCCGTATCCTTGTTAACAAAGTTAAAAACAAGTATCGTAAAATTCCTTCATCAGGTATTTAAGACCAGATGAGCGGCTCAGTGGGAGCTCAAGGAAATCACATACTTGACTAAAAGAAGTAAAGATCCAAGAGGGAGCAGAAGCAGTGATGCTAGGGATGCTGAAAGGGATCGAAGTCTTCTTTTAGACACTGATCTAGCTTAGAACTTAATAGTGATTATTTTGTTCTTCTAGAAACGTCTGATGTTTTAAACCAGTGATAAAATTAACTGAAGGTTAACATTGATAATGGCTAAAATCAAGAGATTCAAACTCATTAAACTTCAGCATTGTAAATTGGGTCTTAAGGACTAATTGACAAAGTCACCCTTTTCAAAAGGCATAAAGACTAGTAATCTATTAGGACTCATACGGTGTTATGCAGACCTATAAGTTTACTTGCAGAAGCTAACGAGAGAAACTTCAAATACGTACTCTGACAACTTCATGAAGTATGGAAACGTACAAATCATAAAGTATAAGTCAGAATGTTTGAAAGGTTCAAACAAAGTACAAACCGAAGTAAAGAATCACTTTGACAAGATAGTGAAAACTTGAGTCAAACACTTGATAACCATCAAAGGAGTTGAGAAACAGTTTCCCAAACTCTGCTCCATGGAACACATCCGACGGATGGTGGATTCAGTGGGAGCAATCGAACATTGCTATGCATAATTCGATCAAAGATGGGTTTAAGCCAGTCTTCCGAATATTTTGGGACATATTCTATAAACGATTGTTTTCACACTTACCAAAATTCCGTCTAAAGCTAAATTTGTAAAAGCATTACAAAACTAGCTAATATCTGACGCAATTTCTTTTTTAAAAGAAATTTGGGCTTCTTCCATAACCAATCAAGAGAACAAAGTGTTTGTTGCTCATGATAGTATTCTTCTAATAATTAGCACACCTAGTAGTCTGGGAGAAAACACTAATTATTACAAGAATAAGTGGGAGAAAAGTACAAGTCGATTTAATTCGATCATGAGAAAAATCATGGAGGGTCATGAAGAACAATCATGAAACTTGTACAAGTCGATTAAATTCGACCAAGAGCAACAAACTGCGACTCCTTGGAAAAGGAAAGGTTAAAGATATAATCTTACAAACCCACCGCACAAAAGCGAATGTCATTCGCCGGAGAACTCTCAAAACAAGTGAAAGTGTCTCTAAAGGAATATCTCAAAGTAGTTGAGAAAATTCCAAATTGTTGTTCAAAAGCCCTAAAAGGTCAAATCTCAAAGACACAGAAAATAAAGGTTTTTTCTGAAGAGATAAAAGACCTGCGCAGAAACGGAAACTGACTCTAGATTTTGGCTAGAAGCCAAAATCATCGTGGAATCCATATCTCGTCAAGACATGAAGCTTGATAATTTAAGTCAACAGAAGACCTAAATTGGTTTTCCAAAATAGAAAACTGAGAAGGATGGAAACATTCATGTTTCCCGAAACGAGACAAGAAGAATAAAGATTCTTCCAATCAAGTTATGTCCACAAGCATGCTTAAGAAATCTATCGACGGATTAAAAGCACGCAAGAGTTAGAATCTTCGATTCAAAAGGCAATCAAAGAAGTTTGATTCCTGAGGAATGAAGAAAATCTTGAATCACGAAATTTCAAGAAGGTAAGTGGGAGTAAACAAACCTTCCGGGTCCGTATGCAGAGTACATACAAAAGATTGAGTACGACATAAGGTGTTGTATAACAGTAACGAACTGACTCAATAAAGGACCACACACAAAAGGATAAAATGCCATTTTGGGCATCTGAAGATCTATAAGCATAGATCAAAAGGATGATAGGATTAGAGAGACTCAGTACGCTGAGATGCTTGAGATCCGAAACAGAAAATCTAAGACTCGGAAAGTCTAAAAGAATTTCGACCCAAAAACTCATGACAGAGGGCGTTGCAAAAATCGGAGTCTGAAAAGACACCGATGAGCTAGCACGCATGAGAGAGACATTTATGTTCGAAAACATAAAGTCAATCATGTTGGACATGATTAGCATTTAAACATCCGAATTCGGATTGGAAAACCGAAACACTACTTAGTACATCCTAGAAGGCTAAAGGATGAAGTAGTACAAAATTGAACATGTCATCGTAGCAAACTTTCAGACATGGAAGGAAAGTAGGCTAAAAGTGTTTAAGCCGGGAACTGTTGCAAATACTACATAAAGAATTAAAAGCCTTAACTCTAGTAAAAGTTATTAGAAATTATCAAGGTTGAAGATAACCGTCTTCAAATTAATTGATAATTAGCAAAGTTTAAAACCGACTACCACGGTAGTCAAACTGAACTGTCACCTAAGACATAGTATGAGATTCATACACAGTCTAAGGCATGAGGTATAATTTTAAACCTCGACGAGTAAAACTGAGTGGGTAAAAAGAGTTTTACGGAAGAGGCTCAGATTTACAACTCTCGTTATCAGAAATAATAGAGTTATTTCACAAGTCGTCTAAATTTGGTTTAGTATTTAAACGACAGTCCATTGATGATAAAACATTCCGAATAGGTTTGTCAGATACGTGATCTGATGAATGAAACCCTATTAAGTGAACTTGGAATATTTATTATCAAATCCCTGGTCCAGGTCATTGCATGGACAACAATGACTCACGAAGACTAGCACGGGAGTCGATGGGATAGCGCAGTTTCATGGGCTATAGGAATAGTATATTCTATTCGACTACGTGGGTGTGTAAAAGGTTTATACACTGGATAACCCTCAAATGAGAAGTACATCACTCGTGATGAACGTCAATACTTCTCATAAAGACAATTGGAGAGATTCCTCAAAACATGAGTGCTCCACTCATCTTATGTAAGGAATGCCCGACTTTGGTTCCGTTAAACGCCGCGCCGTAAAAGGAGGTTATAAAGGCGGACACTGGGAAGGACAGGATAGACATGAAGTTAAGTGGGAGCGCAAGAATGGATTGTGTCACCCTAATCACATTAGGTACAAAGTGTCTCAAGGCCACTTGATGAGTAGCAACTGAAAATGCGTGGCCGCGCTCAAACGGATTAAAAGTTAATCGTTTGTCTTTTACAGTTGTACTCGGATATCAAGAAAGTCTGAATGACGTGACGTATCAGATGGGATACTAAATTGACACGGGAATCGAGGCATTGCACTTGTTCTAAGTCCAAGTGGGAGTCTGAAGGAGTTGAAGGAGATGTCCTTCGACCAAGGTGACAATGCGAACAATTTGTCGGATAGGACAATTGATGTGGAAGATCATCAAGTCCGATTGATTTAGGGATCGTAGAGTTGTAGCTAGAGACCAACTACGATCGTCGAATTACGAAGTAATTCGCGGCTAACTTCGATCGGATCCTACAACGGGTTACACATAAGAGTGACAAATTGATCTAGGATATGACTAGTGGGAGTGAGATATAATCATGGGAGTGTCCCATAAACATATCTCATAGGCCTAAAAAGGAATTAGGCAAAGATAGTACAAAAAGGCCAAAAGCAGGGTTTTTGGGCCTAGGCCGATTCGGGCACTTTTAGGGCTCGGATTGGGCTGATTTTTGGAGGGACGTTTCCTTATGTTATGAACATTAAATCTGCCAATTTTGGCTGGGTTTGGACGTCATCTCCTTAGGGAATTGAGAAAATACCAATAGTTGCTATTTTCGACTATTTCCCTAAATCTTATTCTAAAGGGTGTTTTGGGAAACCTAAAAGGAGGTGGATTCTTATTAGGGTTCTATATAAACACTCTTAGGGCAGAGAATAAGGTGTGGAATTTCTCTCTAAGCTTTCTTACTCTACCACATCAAGTAGAGAGGAGAAAGTGAGCTAATTCCCATTAACTATCTATCTAGTCAAGCAAGAAGAAGGTCTTCTTATTATCCAACCACCATTGGTGTGCTAGCTATACAACAAGGTGGGAGATCAAATTGATTGCTCGTGTCCCAAGTAGAGGAGCTACACTTGAAGCTCTTGGTCTTCTTCAATCAATTCAACTAGTTTGAGGGAAAAGCGATTAAGGTAATCCACTATCTCCATTAGATTAATTACTAGTTTTGCATGTGATCCTGGGAATACTAGTGTAGACATTAGATGTCATATTTCCGCTATAAACACTAGTAGAAGGGTATAAAACCCTACAGGATGCTCCTATGCCCAATGTCCGGATGGTAAGCCGAGATGATAAGGTGCCGGATGCTTGAGACTAGATGGCAAGATCCGCATATGCGGCTTGGTGTGCTCCGCACATATGTTGGTATCCTTTATAGTGGGCGAGAGTCTATGACTCAAGGAAGCGTTATACGGGACGGCTCGAGCTATGCTCGTAGGTTTGGGACACGCTGGTGTCATGCCGCATTATTGGTTGGGAACCAAGATGACTTGATAGTCGAGATGCTCCGAATATGTTCGGGAAGGCTGGCTATGTGTTAGGAGGGAATACATAGCGCCGCACGGTACGTTAGGATTTGATATTCCGCACTATCGACCCGTGTCTTTAAGCATAATATGCCGGGTCGACCTAACGTGATAAAAAGGCCGTGACAATTGGTATCAGAGCCTAGATGAGAGGCTAAAGAGATATATTACCCTCTGATACCTATTTGACAATTGGTATCAGAGCGTGATTGGTCAAGCTTACGAGTATGGAGCTCTGATCCTAGATGAGAAATGGATGTCAGAGCCTGAGCTACAGGATGGAGATGCACGAGTGAAGATGTATTGCATCCTGATACCCATTTAACAATCGATGTGGTAGCCTAGTGGATAGGCAAAAGAGTATATTGCTCTGATCCTTGTGATAGATGGATCAAGAGCTTGATAGCTTACGAGATATGTTCCAAGAGCCTAGTTATAGTGGCAAATGGATGTGTTTTGGGAGCTTGAGAATACAAGCACGAAGATATGCCTAAGAACATGTGGTATGTTTGGAAGCATACTTCTAGGGCCTGGATGGCAGGTTCAAAGAGATGGTATCTATGCTCGAAGAGTTGACGAAGAGCTTAGTGATTCTCCCACTATGGTATGTGGTATACTGGAGTGTGTATGAAGAGCTACGTTGAGAGCATGATTACAAGCGAAGGCTTTCAGAGTGAGATGCATTCAAGATGATACGGTCTCTGAAGCTATGATGCAAGAGAGGGGACCTTTGTCGAGAGATGCATGGTGCATAAGGCGACGAGAGTTCCGACGGAAGGAATAGGCCGTGTGCACGGATGCTACGGTGGTAGCTATACTTGGGTCTATGTTCCTTTGAGATGAAGGACATATGCTAGATATGTGATGGAACCGTATTGGCACAAGGAGTCATGTGCAAGCTGTAAGAGTTCAGTGTGACTTGGTTGGCAAGAAGGTATCATATATACTTGAGTCCTTTAGAGGTAAGGACAAGTGCAGAGATGGGATGAACCAAGAATGGCACGGTGAGTCGTGTGCGAGCTTAGTGCAGTAATGCTCAGTACGATTTGGTGCGCATTGGGTACATCATATGTTAGAGTCCTTTGGAGTGGACAACAAGCTTGGTATGAAGTGTACCAAGATGGCAAGTAGAGTCGGGCTGAGAGCTTGTGGTAAGCTAGTCTGAGTAAGCTTGTTGGATTGGCATCCTAGAGTGGAGCTATGTTGATCCGAGTGATACTTGAGCGTTAGAGCAGGGTATGGCAACAAGGTGTTGAAGGATACTCTCTTGTGCTTAAGCCGAAGGTAGCATCGAGTGACTTGTGATGTTGTGAGTGTTGGGTTTTATACCCTTCTACTAGTGTTTATAGCGGAAATATGACATCTAATGTCTACACTAGTATTCCCAGGATCACATGCAAAACTAGTAATTAATCTAATGGAGATAGTGGATTACCTTAATCGCTTTTCCCTCAAACTAGTTGAATTGATTGAAGAAGACCAAGAGCTTCAAGTGTAGCTCCTCTACTTGGGACACGAGCAATCAATTTGATCTCCCACCTTGTTGTATAGCTAGCACACCAATGGTGGTTGGATAATAAGAAGACCTTCTTCTTGCTTGACTAGATAGATAGTTAATGGGAATTAGCTCACTTTCTCCTCTCTACTTGATGTGGTAGAGTAAGAAAGCTTAGAGAGAAATTCCACACCTTATTCTCTGCCCTAAGAGTGTTTATATAGAACCCTAATAAGAATCCACCTCCTTTTAGGTTTCCCAAAACACCCTTTAGAATAAGATTTAGGGAAATAGTCGAAAATAGCAACTATTGGTATTTTCTCAATTCCCTAAGGAGATGACGTCCAAACCCAGCCAAAATTGGCAGATTTAATGTTCATAACATAAGGAAACGTCCCTCCAAAAATCAGCCCAATCCGAGCCCTAAAAGTGCCCGAATCGGCCTAGGCCCAAAAACCCTGCTTTTGGCCTTTTTGTACTATCTTTGCCTAATTCCTTTTTAGGCCTATGAGATATGTTTATGGGACACTCCCATGATTATATCTCACTCCCACTAGTCATATCCTAGATCAATTTGTCACTCTTATGTGTAACCCGTTGTAGGATCCGATCGAAGTTAGCCGCGAATTACTTCGTAATTCGACGATCGTAGTTGGTCTCTAGCTACAACTCTACGATCCCTAAATCAATCGGACTTGATGATCTTCCACATCAATTGTCCTATCCGACAAATTGTTCGCATTGTCACCTTGGTCGAAGGACATCTCCTTCAACTCCTTCAGACTCCCACTTGGACTTAGAACAAGTGCAATGCCTCGATTCCCGTGTCAATTTAGTATCCCATCTGATACGTCACGTCATTCAGACTTTCTTGATATCCGAGTACAACTGTAAAAGACAAACGATTAACTTTTAATCCGTTTGAGCGCGGCCACGCATTTTCAGTTGCTACTCATCAAGTGGCCTTGAGACACTTTGTACCTAATGTGATTAGGGTGACACAATCCATTCTTGCGCTCCCACTTAACTTCATGTCTATCCTGTCCTTCCCAGTGTCCGCCTTTATAACCTCCTTTTACGGCGCGGCGTTTAACGGAACCAAAGTCGGGCATTCCTTACATAAGATGAGTGGAGCACTCATGTTTTGAGGAATCTCTCCAATTGTCTTTATGAGAAGTATTGACGTTCATCACGAGTGATGTACTTCTCATTTGAGGGTTATCCAGTGTATAAACCTTTTACACACTCACGTAGTCGAATAGAATATACTATTCCTATAGCCCATGAAACTGCGCTATCCCATCGACTCCCGTGCTAGTCTTCGTGAGTCATTGTTGTCCATGCAATGACCTGGACCAGGGATTTGATAATAAATATTCCAAGTTCACTTAATAGGGTTTCATTCATCAGATCACGTATCTGACAAACCTATTCGGAATGTTTTATCATCAATGGACTGTCGTTTAAATACTAAACCAAATTTAGACGACTTGTGAAATAACTCTATTATTTCTGATAACGAGAGTTGTAAATCTGAGCCTCTTCCGTAAAACTCTTTTTACCCACTCAGTTTTACTCGTCGAGGTTTAAAATTATACCTCATGCCTTAGACTGTGTATGAATCTCATACTATGTCTTAGGTGACAGTTCAGTTTGACTACCGTGGTAGTCGGTTTTAAACTTTGCTAATTATCAATTAATTTGAAGACGGTTATCTTCAACCTTGATAATTTCTAATAACTTTTACTAGAGTTAAGGCTTTTAATTCTTTATGTAGTATTTGCAACAGTTCCCGGCTTAAACACTTTTAGCCTACTTTCCTTCCATGTCTGAAAGTTTGCTACGATGACATGTTCAATTTTGTACTACTTCATCCTTTAGCCTTCTAGGATGTACTAAGTAGTGTTTCGGTTTTCCAATCCGAATTCGGATGTTTAAATGCTAATCATGTCCAACATGATTGACTTTATGTTTTCGAACATAAATGTCTCTCTCATGCGTGCTAGCTCATCGGTGTCTTTTCAGACTCCGATTTTTGCAACGCCCTCTGTCATGAGTTTTTGGGTCGAAATTCTTTTAGACTTTCCGAGTCTTAGATTTTCTGTTTCGGATCTCAAGCATCTCAGCGTACTGAGTCTCTCTAATCCTATCATCCTTTTGATCTATGCTTATAGATCTTCAGATGCCCAAAATGGCATTTTATCCTTTTGTGTGTGGTCCTTTATTGAGTCAGTTCGTTACTGTTATACAACACCTTATGTCGTACTCAATCTTTTGTATGTACTCTGCATACGGACCCGGAAGGTTTGTTTACTCCCACTTACCTTCTTGAAATTTCGTGATTCAAGATTTTCTTCATTCCTCAGGAATCAAACTTCTTTGATTGCCTTTTGAATCGAAGATTCTAACTCTTGCGTGCTTTTAATCCGTCGATAGATTTCTTAAGCATGCTTGTGGACATAACTTGATTGGAAGAATCTTTATTCTTCTTGTCTCGTTTCGGGAAACATGAATGTTTCCATCCTTCTCAGTTTTCTATTTTGGAAAACCAATTTAGGTCTTCTGTTGACTTAAATTATCAAGCTTCATGTCTTGACGAGATATGGATTCCACGATGTTTTTGGCTTCTAGCCAAAATCTAGAGTCAGTTTCCGTTTCTGCGCAGGTCTTTTATCTCTTCAGAAATAACCTTTATTTTCTGAGTCTTTAAGATTTTATTTTGACCTTTCAGGGCTTTTGAACAACAATTTGGAGTTATCTCAACTACTTTGAGATATTCCTTTAGAGACACTTTCACTCGCTTTGAGAGTTCTCCTGCGAATGACATTCGCTTTTGTGCGGTGGGTTTACAAGATCATATCTTTAACCTTTCCTTTTCCAAGGAGTCGCAGTTTGTTGCTCTTGGTCGAATTTAATCGTCTTGTACAAGTTTCATGATTGTTCTTCATGAAACTCCATGATTTTTCTCATGATCGAATTAAATCGACTTGTACTTTTCTCCCACTTATTCTTGTAATAATTAGTGTTTTTCTCCCAGATTACTAGGTGCGCTAATTATTAGAAGAATACTATCATGAGCAACAAACACTTTGTTCTCTTGATTGGTTATGGAAGAAGCCCAAATTTCTTTTAAAAAAGAAATTGCGTCAGATATTAGCTAGTTTTGTAATGCTTTTACAAATTTAGCTTTAGACGGAATTTTGGTAAGTGTGAAAACAATCGTTTATAGAATATGTCCCAAAATATTCGGAAGACTGGCTTAAACCCATCTTTGATCGAATTATGCATAGCAATGTTCGATTGCTCCCACTGAATCCACCATCCGTCGGATGTGTTCCATGGAGCAGAGTTGGGAAACTGTTTCTCAACTCCTTTGATGGTTATCAAGTGTTTGACTCAAGTTTTCACTATCTTGTCAAAGTGATTCTTTACTTCGGTTTGTACTTTGTTTGAACCTTTCAAACATTCTGACTTATACTTTATGATTTGTACGTTTCCATACTTCATGAAGTTGTCAGAGTACGTATTTGAAGTTTCTCTCGTTAGCTTCTGCAAGTAAACTTATAGGTCTGCATAACACCGTATGAGTCCTAATAGATTACTAGTCTTTATGCCTTTTGAAAAGGGTGACTTTGTCAATTAGTCCTTAAGACCCAATTTACAATGCTGAAGTTTAATGAGTTTGAATCTCTTGATTTTAGCCATTATCAATGTTAACCTTCAGTTAATTTTATCACTGGTTTAAAACATCAGACGTTTCTAGAAGAACAAAATAATCACTATTAAGTTCTAAGCTAGATCAGTGTCTAAAAGAAGACTTCGATCCCTTTCAGCATCCCTAGCATCACTGCTTCTGCTCCCTCTTGGATCTTTACTTCTTTTAGTCAAGTATGTGATTTCCTTGAGCTCCCACTGAGCCGCTCATCTGGTCTTAAATACCTGATGAAGGAATTTTACGATACTTGTTTTTAACTTTGTTAACAAGGATACGGAATCGGAATTCATAATTCCATTCCTTTTGTCCTCCAAGTGCTAAAGGTAGTTTCCTTTTAAATGGTCTAGCCATTGTTCAGAAACATTCACAGTAATGAGAAATACTCTTGACCATGTACTCGGTAGCTGCTTTTCTTTGATCAAATGTTTGTCTCACTTGACTGATCCTTTTGCCCTTTTGAATCTGTTTCTTAGATTCTTTGTACCAAATCTCAAGAACCTTTCTTAGACTGGATATTCCCGTATGTTCTGCTCAGTTTGTTTGTAACAACCTGAGTGACTCATCTAAGGTCTTATCTATCTTTGTTCAATCAATATTGAATTGGGTGATAGATGTATTCTGTTGTCTTCCGTTAGGATGACTTTCAGATTGCCTTGGAGGTCTCGTACCTCTCCATTTATGACTTCTGTGGGAAATTCTTCCTCAGTTTGTCTTAATGGTTATGCTAGCATTCATTATTCTTCCAAAGAGAATGTTATACGATTGCTTGCAAATGGCTTTTGACCTTCTCTTGTATGAGTCAACATTGGGATTGGGTATTCTAGTGACCTTCCTTTTGAATCTGAGAATTATTCTCGGATTCATTCTTCCATTCTAGGAAGTGGATCAACACCTCCCTTAGGTGTGATTCAATGTTGAAATCGTTTGTGTCATCTTAAAACTACATAAAGAAATGGCAAAGTTTTAAACTCGTTATCATTTTGAAAAACTTAGTTTTCCCACATTATTCAATAAAAATCGTCCCCGATTGAATAAGTGATTCCAAGACCCCAGTTCTTCGGAGTAAAGCGGACGAAGGCCCTACCCTTTGACTCCGTCGTTCCGGGTGAGTGAACTACTTCACTGATCATACCTTATGACTCTTGGTTGATAGATTTCATTAATGAATGACTAATCTATCCTTTTGCCTCGAGTATCCAAGACTCTCTTGCTGATCTCGTTGAGTAGAACCATTTAGACGTGTAGGCCTCTTCTATAGACCTACCCGCATTGTCCCAAGGTAGAGGAGGTACTCTGCGAAGGCCGACCCACCTTCCTCGAACAAGGGCGCAACGAGTGTCTTAATCTGGATAGGCGATTACTCAAGATTACTTTTGGGGACTTTTACGCTAGTCTGGCGTTTGTTATAGTGAACTATTTAGCCTAACTAACTTCCACGACATAAAGCGTAAATAAGTAAGTAAATGCGCGCGAGAAAGTAAATCAAGCAGACATGGATCCTAGTATGGCCCCTAACCTAGAAGATCTAATCTCCTTTGGTTTTCTTCTTGTTTCGCCTTTTGGTTCGTCTAGATCTCCATCCTTGAACCTCCATTGATTTCTCCCACTCGCCTTTGGATTCCATCCTTGAGTTTTCTTCAATGGACTCATTGACCCTAAACTCTAATTACAAGACTCTAACGATTCGCAGATCGTATAAACTTGAAATTAAAATTAATTACAAAGCATGCACCCATCCGTGCTTAAAACAAGAATAAAGATATAAATCTATGGCCATACTAGTTTCCCGCATTCACATCACATGCAATCATATAATATATCAAGGCTAAGAATTATATATGCATGATTATCTTGGGAGATACTTTTGTTGACATCACATGTCACATTACGGACCTTAAGTCTAAATTCGAAGAATTCAACTAGTGGTGCGTTCCGGTTTTATCTTTTATGATTTCTAAAATCATCTTTAAGAAAAACTCCGTTTCGGGTTTTGAAAGCCCGGGTCAATTTCGGAAAAACATTGGTTCGATTCTTAATGATTTCATAAATCAATTTAAAGAGAAATCCGTTTTGGCCTTCTGGATGGCCCGGATTGATTTTGGAATTATTTGGTTGGAATCGGAAGAAATTTTGGCAAAAACTCCCACTCGAATGATGGTTCCTTTTTGTGGTCCGAAAAGCCTCGAAAAAGCCCGGGACAAGTCCTAGACAAGTCCCGGCCCAAGCCCAGAAAAGGGCTCGGACAAGGTCCGGACATAGCACGGCCCATAGGCCGGCATGTCCTGGCCGAAACCTATCAAGGCCTGGTCTCGTCCTGGCCGGAGCCAGGACGCTAGTCCATGTACCAGACGCGTCCTAGACGTGTCTGGTGCTGGACCGGACCAGCACTAGGTGTCTCGGACTAGTCCGAGACACCCAGAACCTCCCAGACGCGTCTCCAAGACGCGTCTGGTCGAGTGCTCTGGACGCGTCCTAGACGCGTCCAGGAAGCTCCCTCCGCAGCTGCTGGTCGCGTCTCCAAGACGCGTCCCAACAGCTGCTCTGGACGCGTCTTCAAGACGCGTCCAGAAGCTTCTGTCGCAGCTGCTGGTCGCGTCCTAGACGCGTCTCAGCAGCTGCTCTGGATGCGTCCAGAGGACGCATCCAGGAGCTCCCGGTCCGGCCAGGAAGCTTCCTGGCCGGACACTAGGGTTTTTCAAAACCCTAGTTTCCAAAAATTTTTTTTTTTTTTTTTTTTCTTTTGCAACTCTAAGTTGCTATTTTCCAAATTTAAAACTTTTCTTAAAATTTTGAAATCTTTTAGAACACTTCTAAAATTTTTACAAAACTTGTAGAAACTTTTAAAATTTCCAAATTTTGTTTTGAGAGTTTCCCAAAACTCAAAACACTTCTTTTTAGAACACTTCTAAAATTCCAAAAATCTTTGTTTTTCAAAAGTTTCCAAAACTTGAAAACAACTCTTAATCAAACCAATTTTGGATCAAAGTCTAGGTTTTTGAAAACTTTTTCAAAGAACAATTTTGAAATCTATTTGAAAAATTCTTGAATCCCATTCAAAATCAATCAATTTCTTATGTTTAAAACTCTTTTAAACATAACTATCAACTTAATCAAGCATGGATTAGTCCGAAATTCAATCTAATTGAGTTTTAAAACACTTTTAATCATCAATTTGATTCTTAATTTGAAATTCATTGAATCCCATTCAATATTATCAAATTGTGAGTTTAAATAGTTTTAAAACACTTTTAAAATATTTTTATAAACTCAATTTATCAAACTATCAATTATATCTAATATGAACTAGTTCGATTCTTAGCAAAAACTAGTTAATAGCAAGAGGCTCTGACGCCACTGTTGGGTTTTATACCCTTCTACTAGTGTTTATAGCGGAAATATGACATCTAATGTCTACACTAGTATTCCCAGGATCACATGCAAAACTAGTAATTAATCTAATGGAGATAGTGGATTACCTTAATCGCTTTTCCCTCAAACTAGTTGAATTGATTGAAGAAGACCAAGAGCTTCAAGTGTAGCTCCTCTACTTGGGACACGAGCAATCAATTTGATCTCCCACCTTGTTGTATAGCTAGCACACCAATGGTGGTTGGATAATAAGAAGACCTTCTTCTTGCTTGACTAGATAGATAGTTAATGGGAATTAGCTCACTTTCTCCTCTCTACTTGATGTGGTAGAGTAAGAAAGCTTAGAGAGAAATTCCACACCTTATTCTCTGCCCTAAGAGTGTTTATATAGAACCCTAATAAGAATCCACCTCCTTTTAGGTTTCCCAAAACACCCTTTAGAATAAGATTTAGGGAAATAGTCGAAAATAGCAACTATTGGTATTTTCTCAATTCCCTAAGGAGATGACGTCCAAACCCAGCCAAAATTGGCAGATTTAATGTTCATAACATAAGGAAACGTCCCTCCAAAAATCAGCCCAATCCGAGCCCTAAAAGTGCCCGAATCGGCCTAGGCCCAAAAACCCTGCTTTTGGCCTTTTTGTACTATCTTTGCCTAATTCCTTTTTAGGCCTATGAGATATGTTTATGGGACACTCCCATGATTATATCTCACTCCCACTAGTCATATCCTAGATCAATTTGTCACTCTTATGTGTAACCCGTTGTAGGATCCGATCGAAGTTAGCCGCGAATTACTTCGTAATTCGACGATCGTAGTTGGTCTCTAGCTACAACTCTACGATCCCTAAATCAATCGGACTTGATGATCTTCCACATCAATTGTCCTATCCGACAAATTGTTCGCATTGTCACCTTGGTCGAAGGACATCTCCTTCAACTCCTTCAGTGAGTTCAAGCTACTTACAGAAGACAGAGGTCAAGAGTAAGATAGATGGACAGAGTACATCGTTGGGCAAGTTGGTGCTAGATCAAGTTGTGCTTATGTGGTATGGTGCACGATAGAGTTCGGCACGGAGCATTGTAAGCGCATTTGAGTTCCAAAGAGAACGGACTCACTTGAGATGAGACATGGATATGCTAGCACGTCTGTGTGTGGTATGTCGCATGAGTGCTATAAGCCGAAACCAACATTGAAGCTTATGGACATATTGGTGTGAAGTCTAGATGACAGATTCACGAGACCAAGTACAGTGCTGATGGTAGTTGGAACCGAGTTCAAGCCGTCAAGTAATATGAGGGTCGTTGTATCTGAAGTGGATCGGCCCATGTTTGAGTTATGCATTGGAGGTAAGTTGGAACCGAGTTCAAGCCTACAGTGTGCAATGAGTACGTGGTGACTGAGAAGAGATCAGCTCACGTTATGGGATTTCAGGATGGTGTGTCGTGGTGACATTAAGCATCGTCCAATTCTGGTGATAGTTGGAACCAAGTTCAGATCGTCAGAGATATATGACAACGTCGAGTTTGAAGTCGAGTTGTAAGCCGTATGGTGCTGCATAAGATGTGTTGGAACTTATGCGGTGGTACGTTCGGATGTGTTCAAGAGGGACACGAGCCTACCAAGATGCTCGGGTTAAGGAGCATCGCCAAAGATTAAATGGCAAGTGTGTGTCTAGATGTAGTCAGAGAGGACGTTCCCAAGAGTATGCCAATGGTGGATGGTTTGGTACCATGTAGTTCTCGCGGAGAGAAGCTACCTTGCTCGTTTAGTGGACATCGAAGGCAACACGATAATTTCCCGAGGAAGGGATGGCACGGATGATGCCGAGCGCATGTGGCGCAAGCGCGGAGGCGCACAAGCAGAGGCTTGTTTGAGTTGCACAGAGGTGCAGGTGCAGAGGCACAATCGAGGCAAGGGTCGTCGAGAGAGGGGCGACATTGCGAAGAGTTCAAGTGGTATACACTCAAGGGTGCAAGTAGTGATGCTTAGGTACCAGAGTGCACTTGATGTGAGAAGCCAGAGGGCGTAATGAGGGTCTCAATGAACAAGCAAACCAAGGAGTCAGAACGTGGAGTACATGGGTACGTTGGGTCTGATCCAGAGGGGAGTGACATTGAAGACGAGTTGCTTTGCGATGGCAACATTGCAGGCACATGGCAAGACGCAGTGGCGTCGAGATGCTAACTCGGGTGAAGGCAACGGTTGCTGAGGTACCAGGGTGACGAGTTGTGTCGCAGTTTACTGCGATACGCATGGCAAGATTGGTCACACAAGCAGAGATGGAAGGTGACAATCGAGATGCCAACTCGAGGTGAAGCCGAGGAGGTGAGGTACCTGAGTTCGAGGAGCGGCGGAGGCTGCAACAGAGGAGCGACATTGAGTATGGATGAATGGTACGGAAGACCATTATCCTAAGGCATTGGAAGATGCAGAGCAGAAGACTGAAGTAATCCTGCGGGATGCCTACACGATGAGACTGTGTAGTTCGCACGGAGGTGCGGTATGCCGAAGACATGTAGGTGCAGTGGTAGCATCGGAGTTGAGGCAGAAGATTGAAGTACTCCAAACTTAGTCGACGAGGACGTCGACATTACAAGTGGGGGAGTATGTCACGTGCATATTGTTGAGCATGCATATGACGTGACGAGTGCTAGGAGCACGTACGAGCATATAGGCCGTAGGGCCGAATACGAGGTCGAGATAGGGCTAGAGTGCCAAGCAAGCTTCCTTAGGCCATGCACGGGACGCCCGTGGCATTCAAGACTTTGTCAAGGATACGAAGGGTCATTTGGACGAGAGTATGCCTGGTTAAAAGGATTGATGTTTCCTTGTGGAAATAGGCAAAACAAGAAGTTTGCACCTTAGGAGGGGGTGGTCTCCCTTCCTCATATGCATCCAGCATATGCCAAGACCTCGTGGATGGGAGCTCGCCCATCCTTAGCATGGTATGCACGAAAGTGAGCATCCTCGTGGCGCAACCCATGAGGCCGGCCTAGCGTATGCGAGAGAAGCATATTGCACGGGTTCCCTTGTCATAGGAAATGGCTCGGGACAGTACCTGGAGATAGGTTACTGCGGGTTCCTTTGGAAAAGGTGTTGCATGTTCTCATGCCATGGCGAGGCGTGCGTCGTGCTAGCATATTCCATAAGGAGGATTGAGCTATTCAAGGGCCCAAGCCTTGATGTGCTATGTTGGGCATGAGGTAGCTTATTAGAGATGGATGCTCCTATGCCCAATGTCCGGATGGTAAGCCGAGATGATAAGGTGCCGGATGCTTGAGACTAGATGGCAAGATCCGCATATGCGGCTTGGTGTGCTCCGCACATATGTTGGTATCCTTTATAGTGGGCGAGAGTCTATGACTCAAGGAAGCGTTATACGGGACGGCTCGAGCTATGCTCGTAGGTTTGGGACACGCTGGTGTCATGCCGCATTATTGGTTGGGAACCAAGATGACTTGATAGTCGAGATGCTCCGAATATGTTCGGGAAGGCTGGCTATGTGTTAGGAGGGAATACATAGCGCCGCACGGTACGTTAGGATTTGATATTCCGCACTATCGACCCGTGTCTTTAAGCATAATATGCCGGGTCGACCTAACGTGATAAAAAGGCCGTGACACTGGGACGCCCGAGACTTTGCTCGGGACGGCCTGGGACGTCCGAGACTTTGCTCGGGACGGCCTGGGACGCCCGAGACTTGGCTCGGGACGGCCTGGGACGCCCTCGCTCCAGCTCGGGACGCCCTGGGACGGCCTCGACACAGCTCGGGACGGCCTGGGACGTCCGAGACTTTGCTCGGGCCGGCCTGGGACGCCCGAGACTTGGCTCGGGACGGCCTGGGACGCGCTCGGCACAGCTCGGCACAGGCCGGGACGCCCGAGCCGAGCTTCGGGTCGCACGAAATCTCTTCGTATTCCGACATATTAGAAGCTTCCCATCATGTAGTAGGCCGAGCTTTGCCCTTTGGATGCCCTATGGTGCTTGGCGAGCACTAGGGAACGTGCCAGCACAAGTGCTGTGCACGCTCTGGGGAAGGAGCTCAACCCTCCCCCTTATAGTGCAAAGTTATTGTTTTTCCTATTTTCACAAGGAAACATCAATTTTTTAACCAAGCATACTGGGCCTTTACTCCTTCGTTACTCGTCGGAATCCAGCAAACTTATACTCGTTGGAAAGGTCTTTTCGCAAGGATTTTTTTGATATATTATAATAGCGATTCCGATAAATATTTATTTTTCTATGAATTTTTAAGTGAATAAACACCGGAAAATTCATAAAAAATAGAAAAAAAAATATTTTCTTCCGTTTCTTTTCTCCAATAATTCATAAATAATACCTCAATAGTATTAATGAAGAGAGAGTCGAAATGGCCCGGGTGGATTTCGAAATGTCCCACGACCCCATAGAATGCACGGGCCAGCCGAGCCAAAAGAATGGGACGCGCACGGGACAGCATTGGTCAGGCTCGGGACGGCACGGGACAGCACGGGACGCGCATGGGACGGCACGGGACGCGAATGGGACGGCCTTGCTAAGGCTCGGGACGGCATGGGACAGCACGGGACGCGAATGGGACGGCCTTGCTAAGGCTCGGGACGGCATGGGACAGCTCGGGACGCGCATGGGACGGCCTTGGTGAGGCTCGGGACGGCCTTGGTCAGGCTCGGGACGGCATGTCACGGCCCTGGTGAGGCTCGGACGGCACGGGACGCGCATGGGACGGCACGGGACGGCCTGGGACGGCCTTTGTGAGGCTCGGACGGCACGGGACGCGCATGGGACGGCCTTGGCGAGGCTCGGGACGGCATGGGACAGCACGGGACGGCCTCGGCACAGCTCGGACGGCACGGGACGCGCATGGGACGGCCTTGGCGAGGCTCGGGACGGCATGGGACAGCACGGGACGGCACGGGACGGCCTCGGCACAGCTCGGACGGCACGGGACGGCCTTGGCGAGGCTCGGGACGGCATGGGACAGCACGGGACGGCACGGGACGGCCTCGGCACAGCTCGGACGGCACGGGACGGCCTTGGCGAGGCTCGGGACGGCATGGGACAGCACGGGACGGCACGGGACGGCCTCGGCACAGCTCGGACGGCACGGGACGGCCTTGGCGAGGCTCGGGACGGCATGGGACAGCACGGGACGGCCTCGGCACAGCTCGGGACGGCACGAGACGCGCATGGGACGGCCTTGGTGAGGCTCGGACGGCACGGGACGCGCATGGGACGGCCTTGGTGAGGCTCGGACGGCACGGGACGCGCATGGGACATCATGGGACGCACATGGGACACCTTATGGGGATCATCAAGGGACGTTGCACGGGACATTCTTTCCCACGAAGGGCATTTACATGGGACATCTTAGGAGTCGAGAGCCGGCACATGGGACAACGTAGTTCACACGCACGGAACACTTTACTTTCGTTTGGAACGTCGTGGGATCTTTATGTCCCCATTAGCACCGAACCTTTAACATGCTAGGAAGCTATGTTCGATCTTCTCGAA